>NC_091955.1:86256073-86276073 GCF_031021105.1 Erythrolamprus reginae | reverse complement strand
CTAGTAAAAAGAAGGGCTAAGGGGGACATGATAGCTGTATACAGGTACTTGAGGGGTTGCCATGGAGGGGAGGGGGACACACTATTTTCCAGGGCACCAGAGGGCTGGAGGAGGAACAACGGTTGGAAGCTGACCAAGGAAAGATTCAACCAGTGGAACGGCCTGCCAGCGGAGGTTGTGGACTCCCCAGCTTTGGACACTTTCAAGAGGAGATTGGACTGCCATTTGGCTGGAGTGATATAGGATTTCCTGCTGATTACTTGTAAGATCCCTTTCAACTCTAATAATAAATAAATAAACAGTGGGTGGGCCGCATGCGGCCTTCGGGCTGCATCTTGCCCATGTCCACTCCAGAGGCTTCCACTTTCATCCTCACTAGCTTCTCCCACATCTCTTAAATCAGGGTAATTAACAGCTTCTACATCCTCTCCGTCTTCTGAATCTGACAATTTCAAAGGCTGACAGGGAACGCTCACAACACCAGGGTATTCATCTGGCTAGTCCTTAGTCTGGTCAGCTTCAGCACATTAGTTTGCTGGTTTTGAGTGCACGTGGTTGCTTTTTATCCCTATTTGTGGATTAAAAACAGTTTCTAAAGAGCTTCCCTTCTCTCTCTCTTCAGAAAGAGAAACAATGAGAAAAGCAGGCAAAAGGACAATCACTTGGCTAGCAAAGCACAGAAGATCTCTTCACTTGTTAGGGCTGAAAGAAAGGTGGAAAATAGCTTGTTAGCAAAACCTGGACGATCACTTGTTAGGGCTGAAAAAAGGCTCAGCTGATTGGCCGAGGGAGCAGCATTGAAAAAAGCAGGCAAAGGGAAGATCGCTTAGCTAGCAAAGCATTAGCAACCTATTAGGGCTGAAAAAATTCAATAAAAGCTACATTCAGAATATAAGACACACTCAAACTATCAGCCTCTTTTAGGGGGGAAAAGGTGTGTCGTACTCCAAAAAATACCGTAAGTAGATTTTACCAATGAAAAAAAACGTATTTTATTTTAAACGCCTGAATTAAACCCAACTAAATGATCATGCTGTTGATATTCTAGCTCCCCATGGAGTTAATTATTTCTCTGCCCTGTCATCTTAAAAACATGTAATTGGTGATAATTCTTTAATGGGGTTGAGGTGGGAGGGGGCTACCCTCAAATAGAAACATAGAAAAATCTTTATGGAAGAGTGCCCACATTGTACCTCTTTTGGTACAACTGGCTTAGTTGACTCTATTGTATGTTATATGTCATTCTTAATATTGAAAGTTCCATGCTGGTTGCCAGTTGCTTTCCATGCTCAGCGAGTTGCAGGCTTAGCCTTTAATCCTCTCATAGTGGAAATTTCAGAGGGGTGGGCGGAGTGGAAGGGAGACACTGCAAGACTGAAACGCTAAACATTTGACTCCAATGCTGTGTTAAAGCCTTAGCGTGGTCCATTCCCATAGGCCAGTGATGGCGAACCTATGCTCATCTGTTTGGAACCCATATCTCATCTCAGACATTAACACTCTTGAAAATGTCCAAAGATACTTCACCAGAAGAGCCCTTCACTCCTCCACTCGAAATAGAATACCCTATGAGACTAGACTTTCAATCCTGGGCCTAGAAAGTTTAGAACTAAGACGCCTTAAACAAGACCTAAGTATTGCCCACAAGATCATATGCTGCAACGTCCTGCCTGTCGGCGACTACTTCAGCTTCAACCACAACAACACAAGAGCACACAACAGATTTAAACTTAATATTAACCGCTCCAAACTTGACTGTAAAAAATATGACTTCAGTAACCAAGTTGTCGAAGTGTGGAACTCATTACCGGACTCCATAGTGTCATCCCCAAACCCCCAATACTTTACCCTTAGATTATCTACAGTTGACCTATCCAGATTCCTAAGAGGTCAGCAAGGGGCGAGTACAAGTGCACTAGAGTGCCTTCCGTCCCCTGTCCTATTGCTCTCCTATATCTCCTATACCTTTCTTCTATTCCTATATCTCTTCTTCTATTCTTTCATTGATATGTTCTATTACTATATCTTCTTTTCTATTATTTCTTAGATATATTTTACTATGAGTATCTCCTCTATAACCTTCATCATGTATTTTACTATGTGTATATAGATATATACCCACTAAAACCCTCATTATGTATTGGACAAAATAAATAAAGAAAAATGAAAAATATCTGCTGGCACGCGAGCTCTTGCCCTAGTTCAGCTCCAATGTGCATGTGTGTGCCAGCCAGCTGATTTTTGGCTTACACAGAGGCTCTGGGAGGGCGTTTTTGGCTTCCAGAGAGCCTCCAGGGAGATGAGAGAGGGCGTTTTATCCTCCCCCAGCTCCAGAGAAGTCTTTGGAGCCTGGGAAGGGAGAAATACGAGCCTACTGGGCCCACTAGACGTTGGGAAACAGTCCGTTTCCAGCCTCCAGAGAGCCTCTGGGAGGTGAGATAAGCTGATTTTGCCCTCCCCAGGCATTGAATTATGGGCGTGAGCACTTGTGCATGCGTGATAGCGCCTGCCTGCACCCTTTTGGCACCCAAGGGAAAAAAGGTTCACCATCACTGCCATAGGTGATCTGGAGCTGCACACAGGCAAATGCATGGTGTTTATGCAATGCGGCTGGCAATAAAAGATTTTTATGTTTAATTTAAATGGACATCCTGGGTCTTCCTTTCACCCATCAAAAAATGCTGCAGGAGAGCAGGATTTTATTTATTTATTTATTGGATTTGTATGCCGCCCCTCTCCGTAGACTCGGGGCGGCTAACAACAGTAATAAAAAACAGCATGTAAATCCAATACTAAAACAAGTAAAAAACCCTTATTGTAAAACCAAACATACACACAAACAAACATACCATGCATAAATTGTAAAGGCCTAGGGGGAAAGAATATCTCAGTTCCCCCATGCCTGACGGCAGAGGTGGGTTTTAAGGAGCTTACGAAAGGCGAGGAGGGTGGGGGCAATTCTAATCTCCGGGGGGAGTTGGTTCCAGAGGGCCAGGGCCGCCACAGAGAAGGCTTTTCCCTGGACCCCGCCAAACGACATTGTTTAGTTGACGGGACCCAGAGAAGGCCCACTCTGTGGGACCTAACTGGTCGCTGGGATTCATGTAGCAGAAGGCGGTCCCTGAGATAATCTGGTCCGGTGCCATGAAGGGCTTTATAGGTCATAACTAACACTTTGAATTGTGATTGGAAACTGATCAGCAACCAATGCAGACTGCGGAGTGTTGGTGTTACACGGGCATTTTTGGGAAAGACCATGATTGCTCTCGCATACCTCCAGGATACCTCCAGCATTATCCAAGTCATGGAATGGAAGAGTGGAAGAGTAAATGTGATGGGCTCTTTTATAAAGCTAATTTAACACTGTGTTAGAACACAACAGCCAGTGAGATTAGAGGCCCGTTAAGCCCAGGGCTCTCTGGAAAGAATGCAACAGCATTAGCTCCAAATAACCAAATGCATGTTAATTTGCCAGGTTCTTCATCTTGTATATAAATTAATTTTGCAGGAGGTAATTCTAGCTTAAAGGCATGTATAGCATCTGGCAACTACACTGTGTTGCGCAGGCTATAGATGAAATCTGGATTAAAAGTGATGATAAATGTACCCCCGCGCTTGCAGATGGATTATTTTGTGTGTGTGTTATTTGTCTGGTGATTGTAGTGAAAAATGCCCATACCTCTAAAAACCCTAGAGGTAGTGATGTTTTTCTAAGACAATGGAAGGATGTATGGTTTGCTTAATTTCTAGCTGGGATGCTACTGTTAGGGATGCAGGAATTGTATCATTTTATTGTACAGTTTTATTTCTATTTTAGATTTGGGGGTGGTTGTCACCTGGTTCCAGAATGGCTCTGTCCGATTTATAATTTAAAAAAATGAAAGGTTTTATCCTTTTATTTTAAAGGATAGAGTCCTTCTGTATACATATTTAAAGATTTAAATATGTTAAAGGGTTAAATAAGGTTCAGGAGGGAAGTGTTTTTAATAGGAAAGTGAACCCAAGAACAAGGGGGCACAAGCTGAGGTTAGTTGGGGGAAAGATCAGAAGCAACGTGAGAAAATATTATTTGACTGAAAGAGTAGTAGATGCATGGAACAAACTTCCAGCAGACGTAGTTGTAGCTTGTAAATAGAACTTCGTGTTATCTTAACCCGGTTATTTATTTGATAAAACATTGTTAAATAAGTCATGGATTAGCACAATATGTGAACTCTTCCACTGTTTCACACTGTGACATCTACCTTATGGGAAGTAATAATTTACCTGTAAGGATAATTATAAGGAAGGCAATTTAATGATGGCTTGCGAATCCAAGCTTTGTGGAGGGTAAACCTTGATGCAACGTGTGAATCAAACATTTAAAAAGAATGATTTTATTAAATCGTTGATGGGCGGTCGTAGAAATGGAATAAATAGAAAACAACTGAATAAATGCTTTGTACCCTTGAGATCATCTAGAAATGATGAGCTTGCAAGACGAGCTTAGGGATAAATCTGTTCTTCCTGTCATTTATTCGGCCCTTAAGTCTAATTTTCAAATCATGACGTTTTCAAATCCTTACGTCAGCTATTGCATTATTGTTCAGACTTTTCCATCTTATCCTGGCTGTCGAAAGATAGATGTCAATCACCTGGCTAATTCACATTTGTTAAATTTAGAAAGACAGTGGCAATTCTAAGAGGATCTTTAATCCAGCTCTTTAATCCTGTTTCTGGGTGTGTTGTCGTTTGGCATCCCTGCCAAAAGCTACTGCCGGGTTAAGGAGGCCAAGGGAAGTGGGGCAGAGTGGGTGGGGAGGAGGGGGGAGAGAGAGACCCCCTTTCTCTGTTGTTGTACAGTGATCCCTCTATTATCGCGAGGGTTCCGTTCCAAGACCCCTCGCGATAATCGATTTTTCGCGATGTAGGGTTGCAGAAGTAAAAACACCATCTGCGCATGCGCGCCCTTTTTTCTATGGCCGCGCATGCGTAGATGGTGGAGTTTGCGTTCCCCGCCGCCCACGCAAAGGGGAAACCCCGATTCGGCTCCTCGCTGCTGCTGCGCTACCAAGCAGATCAGCTGCTGGGCGGCCGAAGGAACCTTCCCTGGGTCTTCCCCCTCTTGCTGGCGGGCGGGCGAGTGGCGGGCATCAGCGAGGAGCCGTGGTTTCCCCTTAGCGTGGGCGGCCGGGAAGACCCAGGTTGGGGGTTCGGGGGGGTGCTGGGAAGCCCCCCAGGCTGGCTGCGACCTTTTAAAACAGCAGCGCCGCTTCCCAGCTGACTGCCGAAGCCAATCCCAGAAGTGGTTTTTTTTAAAAATTAATATTTTTTTAAAAATCGCGATATAGCGTTTCGCGAAGATCGAGATCGCGAAACTCGAGGGATCACTGTACTTAGAATAGTAAACAAGATCTTATTCCCCTTCCTTCTCTACCCTTCCCCATCCTTTGCTTTAAATATTCCCTGACCAGAACTGAGTAGTGTTTCACATGGCCTTAATTAGACGGTTGCAATATGTAGCACATGGGTTTGAAGGCAAATACATTCTCACTTCCTTAGAACAAGTTTTATAAGTGTTTTGTCATTTCTTTATATAAATCTCTCTTGGAAATGAACAGGAAGAAGGCGAACACATCCTACCCAAGCATTTGCCTACCCGTTTAGAATGACTATAGGGTGGAGTGGGGTGGAGAACATCTGTGCAGTTGGTGACCTGCTTAAGTTCATTGACAATGTCATACACACTTATTTGTCTTTTTACTACTTAGGGTTTTTTTTTTCCAAGGGAAGGAAGGGAGGGAGGAAAATGGAAGGGGAACGCAGGAGAGGAAAGGAAATAGGAGGAAAGGAGAGGAGAAAGGAGAGGAGAGGAGAAAGAAAAGAAAAAGAGGAAGGGAAGAGAAAGGAAAGGAAAAGGGGAGGAAAGAGGGAAAGGAAAGGAAAAAAGAAAGGAAAGGAAGGAGAAAGGAAAGGAAAGAGAAAGGAAAGGAGAAAGGAAAAGGGGAGGAAACGGGGAAAGGAAGGAAATGAAGGAGAAAGGAAAGGAAAAGAGAAAGGAACGGAAAGGAGAGGAGAGGAGAAAGGAAAGGAAAAGGGGAGGAAAGGGGGAAAGGAAAGGAAATGAAGGAGAAAGGAAAGAGAAAGGAAAGGAAAAAAGAAAGGAAATGAAGGAGAAAGGAAAGGAAAAAAGAAAGGAAAGGAAAGGAAGGAGAAAGGAAAGGAAAGAGAAAGGAGAGGAGAGGAGAAAGGAAAGGAAAGGAAAGGAAAAGGGGAGGAAAGAAAGAGGGAAAGGAAAGGAAAGGAAGGAGAAAGGAAAGGAGAAAGGAAAGGAAGGACTTCAACATTTCTTTATTGCAAAAAAAACCTGCCCTGGACACAAGCCTTTCTAATGAGACTGAATATAGATACCTTCCTGGTGGCATTCATTTCTAATTAATTCTGCTTTGAGTAGCAGGCTGTTATTGCCAGGCCTTTCTTCCAAGGGCAAAGTCTGCTTTGCCGAGAGTGTGTAAAAGAGGGTTTTCACATCGATTACGAAGCCCTTACACAAGCAACTCCTGAATGCAGGTTGACCCACCTTCTCGGTAGAGGCCAGCATCTCTCTCTCTGCAGCAGGAGGACGAGAGGCAGGAGTTGGGGACTTCGAAACAGTTTGATACCTGAAAGCAAAGTTTGTATGATTTGTCATGTTTTCCTAATGCATTGTATTAATCTGGAGCTGGGACAGAATTGTTTGGCTATTCTTCTCTACTGTCCACATTTGGGGGTGGGAAGGGGACTGAAACCTCCCCCCTGGATTTACTCAAGTTCTGTTGAACTTTCCAGGACCTGCAGCCTTTCTGGGTCTTACTCAACCAATATTTGTCTTGCCTAATTTTCCATTCATCTGTCTGCCTTAATGCATATAGCCATCGCAGTCAGAGTGGCAATTGTTTAACTAAAATTAAACGATCATCCTTCGAGTAACAGAGAGGATTAGGGGGCTGGAGGCTAAAACACATGATGAATGGCTGCAGGAACTGAGTAGTGTACGTCTAGTCTAGTGTTTCCCAACCTTGGCAACTTGAAGATATTTGGACTTCAACTCCCAGAATTCCCCTGCCAGCGGGTGCTGGCAGGGGAATTCTGGGAGTTGAAGTCCAGATATCTTCAAATTGCCAAGGTTGGGAAACACAGGTCTAGTCTAATTAAGAGAAAGGACTATTCAATTCAATTCAATTTATTAGATTTGTATGCCACCCCTCTCCGAAGACTCGGGGCGGCTCACAACAATAATAAAAACAATATTCCAGAGAAAAACAAATCTAATATTAAAAAGCACATAAAACCCTATCATATTTAAAAAAGCAAACAACATATACATACCCAAACATAAATATAAAAAAGCCTGGGGGAAAGGTGTCTCAACTCCCCCATGCCTGGCGGTATAGATGGGTCTTGAGTAATTTACAAAAGACCAGGAGTGTGGGGGCAGTTCTAATCTCCGGGGGGAGTTGATTCCAGAGGGCCGGGGCTGCCACAGAGAAGGCTCTTCCTCTGGGGCCCGCCAAACAACATTGTTTGGTCGACGGGACCCGGAGAAGGCCAACTTTGTGGGACCTTATTGGTCGCTGGGATTCGTGCGGTAGCAGGCGGTTCTGGAGGTACTCTGGTCCAATGCCATGCAGGGCTTTATAGGTCATAACCAACACTTTGAATTGTGACCGGAAACTGGTCGGCAGCCAATGCAGGCCACAGAGTGTTGCAGAAATGACAGCAGTCTTCCAATCTTTGAGGGGCTGTCACAAAGAAGATGGTGTGTGTGTCAACCTATTCTCCAAAGCACCTGAAGGCACAAGAAGAAGGAATGGATGGAAACTAATCAAGGAGAGAAGCAACCTTGAAACAAGAAGGAATTTCCTGACAGTTACAACAATTAAACAGTGGAACGACTTGCCTCCAGAAGTGGTGGGTACTTCCTCACTGGAGGCTTTTAAGGAGAGACTGGATAACCATTCATTCATCCATCCATCCATCCATCCATCCATCCATCCATCCATCCATCCATCCATCCATCCATCCATCCATCCAATTGATGTCTATGCCACCCTATTCCTCAGACTCAGGGCAGCTCTCAACAAAATAATACATAACATGTAGAAATCTAAATTTAAAAACCTACTAAAACCCCAATTTCTTTTAAAAAAACCAGTGACTCGTATTCAGTCAATCAAACATGAATTCATTCATCGCCTGGGGCTAGATGCTGATCTTAGTGGACCCAAGCCTGTCAGCAAACTCTTGTGGAAGGGGGGGAGGGTGGGGACAGTGCGAATCTCTGGAGGGAGGTCGTTCCAAAGGACAGGGGCCACGGCAGAGAAGACTCTTCCCCTAGATCCCGCTAGGTGACATTGTCTAGCTAGCTGACGGGACCTGGAGAAGGCCGACTCTGTGGGACCTGACGATCTCATAAATAATCTGGTCCGATGCTGTGTTGGGCTTTATAGGTCATAACCAACACTTTGAATTATGTTCAGAAACCAATTTTATTTATTTATTGATTGATTTGATTTGATTTGTATGCCGCCCCTCTCCGCAGACTCATGGCGGCTCACAACAGTGATAAAAACAATATATAATGACAAATCTAATAATTAGAATCTAAAATAACAATTGTACATTTAAAAATCTAAAAGCAAGGAACCCCAATATAAAAAACATACATACAATCATATCATGCACAAAAACTACATTGGCAGGGGGAGATGTCTCAGTTCCCCCATGCTTGATGACAGAGGTGGGTTTTAAGGAGTTTACAAAAGGCAAGGAAGGTAGGGGCAGTTCTAATCTCTGGAGGGAGCTGATTCCAGAGGGTCGGAGCCACCACAGAGAAGGCTCTTCCCCTGGGTCCCGCCAGATGACATTGTTTAGTCTTCTCTTTGTCTGAAGTGGTGTAGGTGTTCCTGCCAGAACAGAGGGTAGGGCTACAAGACCTTCAAGGTCCCTTCCAACTCTGTAATTCTGACTATGCCCCAGCTTTTTATAACATCAAATGGCTTGCAAAGGTATCACAAAAAATCCAGAGCAAAAGCATGCTTAGAGGTGCCAAACTAATGAGGGAGAATACCAGAGCGCAGGTACCGGTGAATTTTATAACACCACAGAGGATGGGAAAAAAACTGATGGCTTGCTTGAGTCAAAAGAGCAAAATTAACATGGTAGCCAATAGAAACATAGAAACATAGAAGACTGACGGCAGAAAAAGGTCCATCTGGTCTGCCCTTATACTATTTCCTGTATTTTATCTTACAATGGATATATGTTTATCCCAGGCATGTTTAAATTCAGTTACTGTGGATTTACCAACCACGTCTGCTGGAAGTTTGTTCCAAGGATCTACTACTCTTTCAGTGAAATAATATTTTCTCACATTGCTTTTGATCTTTCCCCCAACTAACTTCAGATTGTGTCCCCTTGTTTTTGTGTTCACTTTCCTATTAAAAACACTTCCCTCCTGAACCTTATTTAACCCTTTAACATATTTAAATGTTTCGATCATGTCCCCCCTTTTCCTTCTGTCCTCCAGACTATACAGATTGAGTTCATTAAGTCTTTCCTGATACGTTTTACGCTTAAGACCTTCCACCATTCTTGTAGCCCGTCTTTGGACCCGTTCAATTTTGTCAATATCTTTTTGTAGGTGAGGTCTCCAGAACTGAACACAGTATTCCAAATGTGGTCTCACCAGCGCTCTATATAGCGGGATCATAATCTCCCTCTTCCTGCTTGTTATACCTCTAGCTATGCAGCCAAGCATCCTACTTGCTTTTCCTACCGCCTGACTGCACTGTTCACCCATTTTGAGACTGTCAGAGATCACTACCCCTAAATCCTTTTCTTCTGAAGTATTTGCTAACACAGACCTGCCAATACAATACTCAGATTCAGGATTCCTTTTCCCCAAGTGCATTATTTTACATTTGGAAATGTAAAATAAGTTATCTTTCATAAAGGACATCCACTCTGCACCTGCATTGGAAGAGAAGCATCAAATATCCCTGATTCTCTTCCCCCCCCCCCCTCTTTTTCCTTTGGGAGGGGCTTAACATTTTAACCTGCTGAAAAGTATGTCATTTTCCCCTCCTCCCTCCATATGTTCCACTGCCGTTCTGTTCCATGATGTGATTGCCAGGCCTATATTTAGAGGAATGGATTAAAGGGCGGTGCATTCAGCCGCGTAAGCCTTTGTGTGATAAGGGATATTTTAATAATTCCCCATGCTGAATTTATGGCTTTGAAATCCTTGGTGCTCTTAATATTTCACCATTCCAAATTAATGGCTTTTTTAAAAAAATCCTTGAAGTTATAGGGAAATGCTTCAGTGCAGGATCACAGAACATGAGATGCACACAAAAAATGTCTTTCCTTTTCAGTCTCCAGTTAAAGCACTTGGAAAAAAATCTACCTGAAGGTTTTGGGTTTTTTTTTGTTCTCTATCTAGTCCAGTGTTTTTCAACCAGTGTGCCGTGGAACACTAGTGTGCTGTGAGACATGGTCAGGTGTGCCTCAAAGCTCAGAGAGAGAAAGAAAGAGAGAAAGAAAGCAAGAGAGAGAGAGAAAGCAAGAGGGAGAGAAAGAGAACAAGAGAAAGAAAGCAAGAGGGAGAGAGAAAGAGAGAGAAAGAAAGCAATAGAGAGAGTGAAAGAGAAGGAGGGAAGGAGAGAGAGAGAAAGACATAGAGGTAGGTAGGGAGGGAGACAGAAAGAGAGCAAAAAAGAGAGGAAGAAAGGAATAGAAAGAAGGAGGGATGGAGAGAGAAAGAAGGAAGGGGGAGAGAAATAGAGCGAAAAGGAGGAAGAGAGAGAGAGATTTTTTTTTATCCAATGTGCCCCAGGGTTTCGTAAATGTAAAAAATGTGCCGCGGCTCAAAAAAGGTTGAAAATCACTGATCTAGTCCAAGTGGAGAATGGCTGAAAATCCGATTCATGTTCTGATTTCATATTTAGTGGCCTTCATGCATTCAAGGAGCACAATTTGGAATAGTCTATTGCAAAGGTCTGGATAATTTTGAAAAATATACAGATTTTAATTGAATGTGCATTGACATGTCTGTCTTTATATCTATGTGTCTCTCTCTCTCTCTCCCTCATTATTTCTGTAACCCATTTTGTGATTAATTGGGCTGAGAAAGATTGATATTTATTTTACTTTTTATTTATTTATTTTGTATGTATTGGTAGTATACAAAGATACTATATAACAATGTTTATGTACATGATACTAGTAAGAGAGAAACATCAGTCTCTCTTCGTAAGTCTTGGTTTCCAATCCCTTAATCCCTTAATCATCTTTTTTGCACCTTCTCCAGAGTTTCTATGTCTCTTTTGAAGTGTGGTGATCAGAACTGAATACAGTACTCCAGGTGTGGTCGGACCAGGGCATAGTAGAGTGGTATTAAGACTTCCCTGGTCTTGGAGTGTATTCCCCTGTTGATGCAGTTTAGGATTGTGTTGGCTTTTTTAGCTGCTGCTGCACATTGTTGGCTCATGTTTAGTTGATTGTGCGCCAAGACTCCGAGGTCTCTTTCGCAGTCGCTACTGCTAAGAGGGGTATAAGTAACTCAAGGCTGGGATCACATCTTCTTTCCTCCTTCATTCCCGTTTTCCCCATAATAACTCTATAAGGTGCTTTAGGTTGACAGTGAGCGACTGACCCAAAGTTACCCAGGTGGCTTTCATGCATAAGGACAGACTAGAACTCATAGTATCTGCCTTAACCACTCGACCAAACTGGACGTCTACTGTTAGCAAATGTTAATCGTTTGACATTCAAATGGCAACAGGCTCATATATCAGCTTGTAGTGGCTTTCTGGGTTAGTAAAGTTTATTCTGAAAACCTTGGTGATTTATTTATTTTTCTCTCTCAGGGTTTATTTTTTCTCTCTCGGAACCTGGCCTCGAATTAACTCCTATTTGTTGAGGGAAAGGACACAATCACCAAACATTCTGGATATGTTGCTTTTATGTCCTTTCTCTCATTCCAATTTGACGTAATCCTCTGAGACGCTAAACAGTTGGACAGGAAATTTTATGAATCTCTCGGAACATCGTGGCACATGTTACCTCATCCTCTTGGTATCGGGTCATTGGAGATCATGGGAATCCATCATGGAGAGCAAGTCTAACAGATGTCCTTCCACAGAGTTGGCCTTCTCCGGGTCCCGTCGACAAAACAATGTCGTCTGGTGGGACCCAGGGGAGAGCCTTCTCTGTGGTGGCCCCGGCCCTCTCGAATCAACTCCCCCTGGAGATTAGGAGTGCCCCCACCCTCCTTGCCTTTCATAAATGCTTGAAAACCCACCTATGTCGCCAGGCATGGGGAAATTGATATACCCCTTAGCTGTCTCGGTTTATGCATGGTTTGTTTGGATTGTGTGATTGTTTTTTAATGAGGGTTTTTAAAACTGTTAATATTGGATTTGCATATGATGTATTGCCTGTTGTGAGCCGCTCCAAGTCCTCGGAGAGGGGCGGCATACAAATATAATAAATTATTATTATTATTATTATTATTATTATAATTATTATTATTATTATAATATTGTTATTGTTGTTGTTTTGTTGTTGTTATTAATATTATTAATATTAATATTATTATTATTTTTGCATCTTTGCCATGCTGGTGGTGACCCGTGGTCTCCTTAGGCTTACTTTGAGTCATTCCATATTTTCTTACCATAACTGTTTCATCCCTATTTGCAAAATGTGTTTGTGGTTTATTATGTTCTGGTGATGGCCAATGTGTGGATTTTCTTGGAAGTAGGAGGTCAGTTAAAGTGAATGGGCAAAAATGAAACATTTGCACACTCAGAATATCTGAAGGAAATTTTTAACTAGTTCAGTGGCAACATGGGGATACCTTTGAAAAATGTTCGGAAACTTCAGATCGTGCAGAATGCAGCTGCGAGAGCAATCATGGGCTTTCCCAAATATGCCCATGTTACACCAACACTCCGCAATCTGCATTGGTTGCCGATCAGTTTCCGGTCACAATTCAAAGTGTTGGTTATGACCTATAAAGCCCTTCATGGCACCGGACCAGATTACCTCAGGGACCGCCTTCTGCTGCACGAATCCCAGCGACCAGTTAGGTCCCACAGAGTGGATCTTCTCCGGGTCCCGTCAACTAAGCAATGTCGCCTGGCGGGACCCAGGGGAAGAGCCTTCTCTGTGGCGGCCCCGGCCCTCTGGAACCAACTCCCCCCAGAGATTAGAACTGCCCCCACCCTCCTTGCCTTTCGTAAACAACTTAAAACCCACCTCTGCCGCCAGGCATGGGGGAATTGAGATCCTCTTTCCCCCTAGGCCTTTACAATTCTATGCATGGTATGTATGTATGTATGTTTGGTTTTTATATTAATTGATTTTTAATCATCAATACCAAATTACTATGGTACACTGTTATATTGTCGCTGTTAGCCGCCCCGAGTCTCTGGAAAGGGGCGGCATACAAATCCAATAAATAAATAAATAAATAAATTTCATCCTGGCGAGTTCAGAGGAGGAAGAGTTAAATGTTCAGTGGAAAATGTTGTATATTCTGGTGATGAGCAAGCAGCAAGTAGAGATAGGTGGGCTTACTTAATAAAAGTTGGTATATCTTAGAAGTCTCTTTGTGCCCATCTACCCAGAACAAACTGGAACAAGTAAACTGGAAAGATGGTAGCTGAAAAAAAAAGTAACTTAAGTGTATTTATAAGATACAGGCGGAGGAAAACTCTTCCTCCTTAAAAAATCCTCATGGGGACTTGATTCCTTCCCAGTCCTTGCACATAAAAATGCTCTCTGATTTCCCACAAGTCTTTGTACTTGAACTTAGATTCTTGATTTGGCTGTGTAAGAAACACATGACTTGTGTAAACTTCCTCAATGCATCAATCCCCCCTTGCGACAAAATTAGTTTGCATAATGATCACGGGACCAGGTGAAACCTGATAGAACAGCTGAGCTATTCTTTGAAGGTCTGTTTTTTTTTCCATTTGGCCTGAAGAGTGTTTTTTTTAATGCTTTCTTTTCTCAGTACTCCTGACAACTTTTCTTCCTATTTAAAAGAAAGCAAACACGAACAAGTTTTGAATGCAATGCTTTGTACAAAGTTATGACTGGTATGTACTTAGAATACCCTTAAAGGTAAAATGGGTGGGTGGGGGCCCCTCAGCTTTCAAGGAAATCCCCCTGGCTGCTAAATTTCAATTTATGAGCACTGGATATAGTTCCTAAATATGGATGAAAATGTGTTTTGTGCACATACAAATGTATTTTGTGCACATTTTTATGCGCAAGTACTGGGGGCGGGGGAGGAGAGAAATCAAGTCCTTGTGGGGATTTTTTTTTAAATTGTTTTCAAAATAATAAGACATAACAAGACAGACAAACATAAAATAGACAAAACGTAACACATAACATAAAAAGGAGCTACAATTGCTCCGCTCAGTATTGAAGTCATCTTAATACAGGAAGGAAAAGTTAATTATAATTTAGATCGATTCAGAAAAGTAAACATTTCTATAAAATTTCTTTATATACCGTAATCTATTCTATATCTAATAAATTTTACTATTAAACTCTATACTTCAACATCGTTAAACGTTCCGTTTATTCCACCAACCACAAACCTTTTACCAAGTTTTAGAAGGGGATTTTTTTTTTAAAGGAGGAAAAAGTTTTGAATAACTTTCTTCTCACTAAGGTGCATATATTGTACTATTATATAGGAAGGCATTCCTGTGCCCTGTAATCAATAGCGATCCTTGAAGTCTTTTGAAAAGCATCTCTGAAATAATGTAATACAGTATTCCCTTGATTTTTGCAGGGGATGCGTTCCGAGAGTGCCCGCGAAAGTCGAATTTCCGCGAAGTAGAGATGCGGAAGTAAATACACTATTTTTGGCTATGAACAGTATCACAAGCCTTCCCTTAGCACTTTAAACCCCTAAATTGCAATTTCCCATTCCCTTAGCAACCATTTAGATTATTACTCACCCTGTTTATTTATTAACGTTTATTAAAAAAAATATTTATTAAAGGCAAACAAAAGTTTGGCAATGACATATGACGTCATCGGGCGGGAAAAACCGTGGTATAGGGAAAAAACCCATTAAGTATTTTTTAATTAATATTTTTGAAAAACCGTGGTATAGACTTTTCGCGAAGTTTGAACCCGCAAAAATCGAGGGAACACTGTAGTCTTATTTTTTGTGTGTTAGTCAAAGAGAAAACCCTGCCTATTACACACACACTCAAACATAGAGAGAGGGAGGGAGAGAGGGAGTTCTTTTTTTGTCCTCCTCTTGTTTCATTGCATAAATAATCAACCTAGTTTTTTCCATTTGTATATTGAAAAGTTCCTCTCTTAAGATTCCATTGGGATTAGCAGTTGAATTCTAGCCCATCCTTGCAAAGCGAGACACATGTGGCCTTGTGAGCATATAGCTGGGCTGAAATAGCAGTGCAGAGGAACTATACGATGTAAGCTATGTAAGGAGTATGATGTCAGGCGAAAGTGTAATGAATTGAATCCAAGGCGTTCTGCATTGAAATAGCTACCTGCCAGGAAATAATTGAGCTTGCTGGAATCCATTGCAAATCTTGGTTTGTTCCGAGCAGGATTTGAAAGAATGCTCATTGCCCTGCCCTGGTGAGGAAGTGTAACTTTACTTCCTCTAAACACTGGAGTTTTTGAAGTGCCCCAAGCAATGTTTGCCAACCTTGGCAAGTTTTAAAACATGTGGGCTTCAACTCCCAGAATTCCCCAGCTCATAGCTGAACCGAAGGGATTGTGTTGTCAAAACCAGCACCAAACATGTATCATTACGTTAAAGTTTCTTAACGTTTAGAATTGAGAAAGTGAATACAAACAATTGCCATGAATATTTTGGAAGGCAGAGAGTTTCATGGCCAAAAACCCGCCACTTTTTCTCCAAATATGGAATTGAAGCTGCAGCATGACATACTGCTTGGAAGAGTCCCAGAAAAGCCATTGCATCTGCAAAACTCCAAAATGAACTAATTCAATTTGTTGCTTTGACGCAAGTCCCAACTTTTACATAGAAAACATAGAAGATTGACGGCAGAAAAAGACCTGATGGTCCATATAGTCTGCCTTTCTACTATTTCCTATATTTTATCTTAGGATGGATATATGTTTTTCCCAGGCATGTTTAAATTCTGTTACTGTGGATTTACCATCCACATCTGCTGGAAGTTTATTCCAAACATCTACTACTCTTTCAGT
Source organism: Erythrolamprus reginae (assembly GCF_031021105.1). Taxonomy (NCBI): domain Eukaryota; kingdom Metazoa; phylum Chordata; class Lepidosauria; order Squamata; family Dipsadidae; genus Erythrolamprus; species Erythrolamprus reginae. The sequence continues at coordinate 86,259,819 of NC_091955.1, read as the reverse complement.
CAAATTATATTTTCTCTCATTGCTTCTGATCTTTCCCCCAACTAACTTCAGATTGTGCCCCCTTGTTCTTGTGTTCACTTTCCTATTAAAAACACTTCCCTTCTGAACCTTATTTAACCCATTAACATATTTAAATGTTTCCAAATATCCTTTCGATTTCCAAATACAGTAATCCCTCGCTATTTCATGATTCATCTTTTGCGGATTCGCTGTTTCATGGTTTTTTTCAAAGGGTTTTTTCAGTGGGAAAAGAACACTGGGGCAGCGCCATTTGGGGATGGGAGCAGGTGAGGGTTGCCGCTAACGGCTCTACCAGTGTACGGCACATGCAGCTGTGGGTCTCTGGCATGTGTATGTGCGCCCCAGCGAGATTTTGCCACGGTCAGGCGGTAGGGAAAGCGAGTAGAATGCTTGGCTGCATAGCTAGAGGTATAACAAGCAGGAAGAGGGAGATTGTGATCCCGCTGTATAGAGCGCTGGTGAGACTCCATTTGGAATACTGTGTTCAGTTCTGGAGACCTCACCTACAAAAAGATATTGACAAAATTGAACGGGTCCAAAGACGGGCTACAAAAATGGTGGAAGATCTTAAGCATAAAACGTATCAGAAAAGACTTCATGAACTCAACCTGTATAGTCTGGAGGACAGAAGGGAAAAGGGGGACTGTTGGGGGCAATAGGCTGATACTGTAAGCTGCTTAGAGAGGGCTGTAAAAGCAGTATGAAGCAGTATATAAGTCTAAATGCTATTGCTAAATGCTATTCTGTTTGCTATTTTATTGCTTTAAGATTGACACGTCACATTAGCTCAATTTGATGTAGTGTTCTGCAATACACATAATAATAATAATAATAATAATAATAATAATAATAATAATAATAATAATTTATTAGATTTGTATGCCGCCCCTCTCCGAGGACTCGGAGCAGCTCACAACAATAAAAAAACTCTTACTTTATTTCTGAATGTTTTCCTTATATTAATATGCCATTAGAATCCAGAGCTGTGAGGCAGCCTCAAATGATTCTTCCTCCCTTCCCAACGTCACTCAGATGACATCTGCAAAGAAAATAGAGAACATGTGATGAGCCTGGTGTTTTCTGTTACACGGAAATAGAACCCGAGAGAGGTGCAAATCTAATGTGTTTAAACACACTGTGCAATTCCTGCTAATTACCGAAGCATACGTCTTCCTATCCTCAATTGGTATCTATCCAGAGATAACAGAATAACATAATGAAAGAGTTGGAAGGGACCATGGAGGTCTTCTATTCCAACCCCCTGCTCAGGCAGGAAATCTTATACCTTTTCAAACAAATGGTTGTCCAGTTTATTTTATTTTATTTATTTATTTTGTCCAATACACAATGAGGGTTTTAGTGGGTATATATCTATATACACATAGTTGTCCATAGAGGAGACATATCTCCATAGAGGAGATACTCATAGTAAAATATATCTAAGAAATAATAGAAAAGAAGGTATAGTAATAGAACATATCAATGAAAGAATAGAAGAAGAGATATAGGAATAGAAGAAAGGTATAGGAGATATCTCCCCCGGGCCTATGTTTATGTATGGTATACTTGTGTGTATGTTTGCTTTTAATAATGGGGCTTTTAGTGTTTCTTTTAAATTATTAGATTTGTTATATATTGTTTATTATTGCTGTGAGTCGCCCCGAGTCTACGGAGAGGGGCGGCATACAAATCTAATAAATGAATGAATGAATGAATGAATGAATGAGAGCGAGCAATAGGACAGGGGACGGAAGGCACTCTAGTGCGCTTGTACTCGCCCCTTACTGACCTCTTAGGAATCTGGATAGGTCAACCGTAGATAATCTAAGGGTAAAGTGTTGGGGGTTTGGGGATGACACTATGGAATCCAGTAATGAGTTCCACGCTTCTACAACTCGGTTACTGAAGTCATATTTTTTACAGTCAAGTTTGGAGCGGTTAATATTAAGTTTAAATCTGTTGTGTGCTCTTGTGTTGTTGTGGCTGAAGCTGAAGTAGTCGCCGACAGGCAGGACGTTGCAGCATATGATCTTGTGGGCAATACTTAGATCTTGTTTAAGGCGTCTTAGTTCTAAACTTTTTAGGCCCAGGATTGAAAGTCTAGTTTCGTAGGGTATTCTGTTTCGAGTGGAGGAGTGAAGGGCTCTTCTGGTGAAGTATCTTTGGACATTTTCAAGGGTGTTAATGTCTGAGATGCGATATGGGTTCCAAACAGATGAGCTGTATTCAAGGATGGGTCTGGCAAAAGTTTTGTAAGCTCTGGTAAGTAGTGTGAGATTGCCAGAGCGGAAGCTATGTAGGATTAGGTTTACAACTCTATCTTCCAGTGTTGGAGCATTCACAACTTCTCGAGGCAAGTTGTTCTGCTGGTTAATTGTTCTGTCAGAAGTTTCTCTTTAGTTCTAGGTTGCTTCTCTCCTTTATTAATTTCCATCCATTGCTTCGTGTTCTACATTCAGGTGCTTTGGAGAATAGCTTTACAGTACTCCCTTTTCTTTGGGGCAACCCCTCAAATTTTGGAACACTGCTATCATGTCACCTCTAGTCCAATTCCAGCCACTGTCCTTTATATATTTTAGCTTCCTGATATCTTTCTTGTTCTTCTCTACACATATCAACTCTCACTAGTATACTATCAATACTCTCACTTATACTAATACAGTATTGGATTAGACTACCCATAAATGCAGATAAATGCTGTTTTTTTAAGCTGGTCAAATCCATCTTTTAACAAACCAAACTAAAACATAAAAAATAAACCAGGGCTCATATTGATTTTAGCATCTGAGCAACAAATTAATAAGTGATGCTGGCAAAATGTATTTTGACCTTAATCTGTCCTTTGCGAAATAGATAAACCCAGTTGTAGCTGCACAAGAATCAATGAGTTTAAAGCCCTGGCTGTAATTATGGGATTTTAGCGAGAGGCCACTGAAAATTTACTGACATGCCTGGATGTCTAAAGCTAAAATGCTAATTAAGCCATCCTCAGGACCTACATTTCAGATTGCCTGGGAGAGAGAGAGAGAGAAAGAAAGATTATACACTTTGAAGTCTTATTTCCTCTGCTTCCAGTTGGAATGCAAACAGATGCTTCTTGAATCGGCATCCTGAGTTACACTAGACTAGAGAAACAAAACGTTGATTGTTTTATTTTGCTGCCTCCGAGTTTTCTCTTTCAGTAGCTCTTTTCGTTTCCTCCCGTAAATAGAGAAATTGATGGAGATGGGATTTGTGGCTGGGAAACCCCATCCTCAGTAAAGTACTGCCGGCATTGTTAATTCTTTCATTATGATGGTTAATAATTGCTCTCGTAATGTGATGACGGCCTGGTTGTTATGATATTAAGTTTTTTCATTATGAGTGTTATACTTATAGTACCTTAATTGGCATATTGTTGTTTTATTAATTGCTGTAGATATTTTATGGCTGAAGCGTGACTATAAATAGCTGGAGTGCTTGGAAATTTCAGGATATACCAATGGAATGAATGAATGAATGAACACAAACAAACAAACAAACTACGTGGTAAATGGAGATGACATGCCAGATACAAAAGTAGAATAGAATAGAATGGATTTGCTTAACAAATGTGATTCACTTAACAGCTATGCAGTTTGTTTAATTACCACGATAAACTTAATGAGTGTTGTAAAAATTGTCATAAGGTTAAGTCTGATTTGACTTATGACCACAAGTGGTCCAAATTGGGGTCATGAGTGTAG